>NC_051229.1:35458098-35465598 GCF_015220715.1 Pygocentrus nattereri
CTGTAGAACGGAATGTTTCACACCAAACCACTCTGAATGACTTTGTTTACTTTATCTTAACCACTTAATTATGCAAAATGTTTTAAAAATCTGTGAAATTCCCCTTTAAATGCTTAATATGAGTCAAGTTTTGAGTCACCAAGTTACACACAGTGTAAAGGCTGCTTTTTCTAAATATTGTCAAAAAATGAAAAACAATAAAAACGACTAGCTGTCTGCTTTTGATACAACAGCAGTGATATAAAAGCATCTGTTTCCTCTGTTTCTCTTTATATTTCCTATATGTTTACCCATTACGTTTTTCCAATAGTGAGAGCCTTCACTTTTGACTGGATTACGTGTTTCTGCTCTTTCCCGAGTGACGGTGAGCGAGTAGTTTCCAGCGTGGGCATTTGAGTGTTGCTGCCAAGCCTCTGTCTCTGACTACAGCAGTGTGGTGGTGAAAGGGTTAAGGGCCTGCGAAGAGTCTCTGCGTTACTACCGTGACTAATGGGCAGGAGTTTCTTTCTGTATCTGGTACAATGAAACCTTGCACTTCACGGAGTGCTGGCTCAGCAGGAAGCCGGCTCGTTTAACCCTTCACCTCCAGCAGGACTCCACTTAGCTGCCTGGGGCAAATACAGCATATACAAACCCCCCTTCCCCCCCGCAACCTCGCCTTATATCAGCTCCGTGGTGGGGGACTGGGGCCTCTACCCTGCACCAGCATCTGCAAACATATGGATTACTAGAAATACATTTAAGAGCACATATACTTTTTCTCATGAGTAGCAAAGTGACGCTGCGCAGATAAGCTGCATTATGAGGCTGAGGACATATGATACTGTGTGTATGTGTGTGTTCAAGTGCACGCTGGCCCCTTCGGGGGTACAACTGGCAATCTTAACCACAAGCAAGGTGTCCCACTGATTGGGGTTACTGAAGTCAAGTTCAAATTGCACATTAAACTCACAAGTGTTAAATTAACTTACAGAATTAAATTTACTCCCACAGACTCTTAACTTGATTGTCTTAACTGCTTCTTGTTATGTTGCCACAGAGGGTGTGTGTATAGTGGATAGACTCTTGCTATGGTTTGAAAGAACAGCTTTGGCAGAACAGCCCTCAATCCACTCGTTTTGGATGCTGTATTCTTGTCATCAGTGACTTCTCAGTACTGCTTGAGTGAATTTATTTATTGCTGTGTGTCCTGATGTAGGTGTTCACTTTTTGTGCTCACTGAAAAAATGTTTTATATTTGGTTCAAAGGTGTACATAAATAAATTATTACATCAGCACAGAATTTTTCATGCTTCACCCACAAGCGCGCTCTTTTGTATGAGCCGATATTTTGCAGAACGCTGGAAGTAATTCAGTAGAAATTAATTTAGGTTGTAGTTTACGTTTTCTATATAACATTTCAGATCTATGTTAGCTCAGACTACACCCTGCCTGCTTTATCTCACTGTATTCATGACAAAGTGCTGGATGAGTGTGAACTTTTTAAAACCGAATGTGAGCAAAACTGAGTTGCTTTTAATTGGCTCAAAGGCACTGATACATTATACTGCCAAAAGTATTCACTTGTCTGCCTTCACACGCATATGAACTTGAATGACATCCCATTCTTAATCCATAAGGTTTAATATGTTGGCCCACCCTTTGCAGCTATAACAGCTTCAATTCTTCTGGGAAGGCTTTCCACAAGGTGTAGGAGTGTGTTTATGGGAATGTTTGACTATTCTTCCAGAAGCGCGTGAGGTCAGACACTGATGTTGGATGAGAAGGCCTGGCTCACAGTCTCCACTCTAATTCATCCCAAAGGTGTTCTGTTGGGTTGAGGTCAGGACTCTGTGCAGGCCAGTCAAGTTCTTCCACACCAAACTCGCTCATCCGTGTCTTTATGGACCTTACTGCGCAACCAGTCCATAAAGCAATGTTGGAACAGGAAGGGGCCGTCCCCAAACTGTTCCCACAAAGTTGGGTGCACAAATTGTCCAAAATCTCTTGGTGCTGAAGCATTAACAGTTCCATTCAATGGAACTAAGGTGCTGAGCCCAACTCCTGAAAAACAACCCCACACCAAACATTACACTTGGCACAATGCAGTCAGACAAGTACCATTCTCCTGGCAACCGCCAAACCCAGAGTGATCTATCGGATTGCCAGATGGAGAATCCTAATTTATGACTCTGGAGAACAAGTCTCCACTGCTCTAGAGTCCATTGGCGGCCCTTTACACCACTGCATTCGGCGCTTTGCATTGTCCTTGGTGATGCAAGGTTTGGATGCAGCTGCTCAGTCTTGGAAACTCATTCCATGAAGCTCTCTACGCTGTTCTTGAGCTAATCTGAAGGCCACATGAAGTTTGGAGGTCTGTAGCGATTGACTCTGCAGATAGTTGGCGACCTCTGCGCACTATGCGCCTCAGCATCTGCTGACCCTGCTGTGTCTTTTTTACGTGGCTTACCACTTTGTGGCGGAGTTGCTGTCATTCCCAATCACTTGCACCTTGTTATAATACCACTGACAGTTGACTGGAATATTTAGTACCGAGGAAATTTCACAACTGGACTTCTATCACCACACTGGAATTCACTGATCTCCTGAGAGCGACCCATTCTTTCACAAATGTTTGTAGAAGCAGTCTGCAGGCCTAGGTGATTGGTTTTACACACCTGTGGCCATGGAAGTGATTGAAACACGTAAGTTCAGTGATTTGGATGGGTGAGTGAGTACTTTTGACAATATAGTGTTTCTAGTTCGTCTTGCCATCAGTATTGATGGGATTCTGGTAACACATTCTCCCCACGTCTGCAATTTCTGAGTTATTTTTGACTCCACACTCTCTTTTGACATCCACATGAATTCTCTTGTCAAGACAGCATTTTTATATGTTCATAATATCTCTCATCTCCGACCATTTCTCAGCCAAGCGGATGTAGAAACATGCCTGCATACATTAGTGACATTAGTGGCTAGACTACAGCAATGTTCTTATATCTGGTCTCCCCATCAGAGCCCTAACTAAGTTACAGTAGATGTATTCTGAACATGCTAGGATCATCACCTTTTCAAAGAAGAATAACCATATAACCCCAGCCCAGAGTCTTCAGTAGTTACCCATTACATTTTGTGTTCAGTATAAGATTCTCTTTATTATGTATGAACCTTCGCATGGTCTGGCTTCTCAATATTCGCCAGAGCTTCTTCATCTATATGTGCCATCCTGTATTTTAATACTGCAAAATTTAGGCCTTCATGTTCCAAGAAGTGACTTGACTTCTGTGTGTTTTAAACAGTGAAGATCATTTAGTTTAGTAGCTCCCAAATTTTGGAACACTCTATTTGGGATACCACCATATTGACAGCTGTAGGAGATGCTCAAGCCATTTGAATGTTTTTACTTCTTACTTCGCACAAACAGAAAATGGAAACTTTTAAGATAATTTTTGACCTGTAGCTGATTTGGTCAAACTGAAGATGAGACTTCACTAAATTCCCAAACTGTCATCACCACTGAGCAGCTTTTCAGTTGGCAGCCGTGACAGAAGAACAGCTAAACAACCTGGAATCAGCCGGAAATTAACCAAATACCATTCGCCAAACAAAATGGGCTGTAAGATGCTTTATAGACTGGCTGGAACAAAACAATATTAATATTGATCTAGCAAAAAATGACGAAACTGAGCTGACCTTGATATTGCGGCAGTTTTATGGCTCAGTCTCATTTGATCAGATGCTGAAGATGTGACGATTGGCGAATGGTATTCAGTTCATTTCTGGCTGATTTCAGGTTGGTTAAGAGTTTTTCTGTAACAGCTGCCAACTGAAAAGCTGCTCAGTGGTGATGAAAGTTATGGAATTTAGTGTTAGTTTAACTGCTAGGTGTGCAGCGAATGGGTTCATTACTCTGACATAACAACAAGCTGCTTGTTAAGAAACTATAATTTGGCAGAAGGAACTGCTAATATTAAAACATTAAATGCTGTGATGATCTATGCCTTAAGTCGGTTTTCGTTCTGAAGTTGCTTATTTAAAGCATCCTTGAGCATGGAAAGGCACTATATAAATAAAAGTGATGATGATGATGGTGGTGGTAATCAGCATTTAAATTTCAATTTAAGTCATTTAACATGCTGCACTGTTGAATTGGACTATATTATTGAAGCAAAGTGAAACAAAATAGGTTGGAAAATGTCAGTGAATTTACCACAACACTGTTCAAACATAAGGTGCCACCAAGCCTTCTGAAGAGATGACATAAATTAGAGAAACCATGTGTGGTTCCCTACCGAACCCTTAAATGGATGGTTCTTTTAAGAACCATTTTTCAATGGGATTTGTGAGTCTTCTATGGCAGTGGTCACCTCCAACCCAACCCTGAGGAAAGAAATATTGTAAATGAGATCTCTTCTTGATCTCAGGTACTTCTCCTAGACACAGTTAAGTCTAGTTTTAAATCAGAGTAAGACTTAAACCATTTGCTCCTTTTTTTTTATTTTTTATAGAGCTCTGTTCTGTCACAGAGCTCTTTCAGCAGTGTGTCCGTGTAGAAGGAGAACTCCCTTTTCTCCCTCATCACCAGAACTTCTCAGAATATCATGCTGATGTTAATCTCCCCCTTTCTCTTAAGAGGGGTTTTGGAGAAACAATTCAGAAATGAGTGATCCTCCATTACTGCAGTACAACTTTATTTCTTTGAGGCAATTTTAGGAAAGACATTTTTTTTGGTTACCACACCTCTTTCAGCTGTTCAGACACTTCTAAAGACAATTAGATGGATTAGGTGGAATCAGTTTTGGTTAGAGCTAAAGTCTGCAGGATGGTAAATCTCCATGTTCAGGGTGGGTGATTGCTGTTCTATGACAGCTCCATTAAACAAAAAAATTACACCTGGGCCAGTATTTATCTCAAAGATAAGATAAGATAAGATAAGATAATCCTTTATTAGTCCCACAGCGGGGAAATTCACATCTCAGAATAGCAGCGCTGATCTAAACCCTTCAAAAAAGTGGTTCTTCAAGTGTTCTTTAGTAAAGGCAATGGTTGTATGTAGAACCATGACAACTCAAAGGAATGTTTGAATATATAAGAAGTTCTTTATATGATTACTTTGGAACTTTTTAAGCAATGTTCAAAGGATTAGTTGGCCCTCTTCTGTGTGCTGGGTCTCCAAAAGCAGGGTTCAGATTGGGCTGTAGACAACTAAGAGCTAATGATCTAATGTGCAGTTTTGATCAGAAAAAAATATCAGAATGTTTTGCAGTTGTGTTTATATTCGCATTGTGTTCTTTGATGGGCCTGTTTGGATCAATTTTATACATAACCTGGTTATACTTGGGTCAGTTTTGGCCTCGAAACATGATGCTTGGGTCGGGTTTGGGCAGAATTTTGTCGAGGTGAAGCTCAAGCCAAACTCAGGCAGAAAATGCACCAACATTTCATGCTCTGTGAAAACTCTCTGGGTTTTATCAGCGTCTAGCAGCAATGGCTTTGTAAGTTTTGTGAGTGGCGCTAAGCAGATCAGTTATAGCCAAAAGTAAGTAAAATAAAAGATAATGATTGTGTTGGTCTCATATATCTAGTTAATGCAGAAGCAGGCTGCGTGTTCAAGCCAAGCAAATTCAGGCCATACTTTCCACTATAAGCATGACTGTATGGGAATGCGTGCGTGTAACTGAGTGAGCGCGAGGGCGCACACACAGGCACATGTGCCCGCTAGACAACAGTCTATTTACGAGTGGCTGCAGCTGGTGTCTAGCGTCTGGGCTCTGTCATGATCCCTGACACTGTGTCACCCCTACTAACAAGTGTGACTCATTCTACACGCTCTTCTTTCTCTCCCTCTCTCTCACACACATGCACACACAGGGCATGAGTGTGTCCTCTTTCATAGCAGAGGAAAGCTGCATACTGTTCCCTGGGCACAAATGCCTAGATTGACCAGACAGAATCAAGCCATAGATCTAAGAGAAAAGCCACTGTAGCGCTAAAGAATCAGCCATTTTTGCAAGCTGTGCTTATATGCGTAGATTTGATCATGTTCATTTTTCTGTTACAGGGGAATTCCACCAGGTTTTCTAAATCTATGCATAATTCAATTTTAGAGATCAATGTAAAATGACTTGTTTTTGAAATTGCTTACTGTGGAGAAACTTATCCACTTGGATTTCCTTTACAGTGGTGGTGATGGGAACCAGGGGCCATGTCTGTAAATCACATATAGCCATTTTATTTAGTATCCTACCCTGCCATGGACTGGCGACCTGTCCAGGGTGTATTCTGCCTTCCACCTGATGACTGCTGGGATAGGCACCAGCAACCCCCTGCGACCCTGAGGGAGAAGCGGCTTAGAAAGTGTGTGTGTGTGTGTGTGTGTGTGTGTGTGTGTTTACTATCCAAAACCACCAATGAACCTACACGACATCTGAGTTTAATATAAAGTAAAAATCCTAGCAGCACTGTGTGTACCACCCCGCCATTAATGGATTTGAAAAAATATACGCTTTTGACCAAAAGTGTTATTACAGAGCTATCGCAAAACAATGTGTAAGGCATCAGGCAGTGAGTTCATGACCATTTCACACAATAACTTTCTATGATGAAGCTTTTTGAAGCATTAAACAGTTTTCACATCTGGGTAAGTTTCAGGCCACGCTGAATGACTTTGTTTACATCTAAACCATTCAATTATACAGGTAGAATTTCTATTCCAATTTGTTTTATTAAAAAAAGCGTGTTGTCTTTGTCTTTTTGCAGTTCAGATATTAAATATAATGCTGTTTAGATCTTACCAGGTTTCTTTGCAGCTGGAAAATCACTGGCTTGGGAAAAAAGCAGAAGGCCACACATTGTATCCCCTTGTTGTGACGTCAGCACTCACCAGCACTCCGACCATTCAGATGTTTAAACCATGTTTGGGCCAAAAGTTTTAATATATGCTTTTCACAATAGTTTGAGAAAGAAGACCTTCTGATCATTATTTAACCATTCATACCAGAGTCAGTATCAGATGTAGAATCAATTTATTTCGCTATCAATGAAGACACTTTGATGGACAGGAGAAATGTACTCAAAGCTTTAGCACACAGCTGACTCATGCTAACAAAACCTTTGCTGGCATTTTTTCATAGTTCATTAAAAAGCAACACTGACAAATGCTACTTGTAAAATTTCAGAAGGAGACACTTTGTCCTCAAACTTTTGACATGGCAGCTTAAATATAGGACTGGGCTTTTGTTAGACGACCAGGTTTCTTAAGAAATTGTTTATATGTCAGTCCTTTCTTAACAAATGTTTACAATCCTGATGAATTTTATGAGATATTATTATATGTGTACTTCATTGCTGGGGAGAAAAAAAACTGCTGGTCATGTTTTTTTTGTATAAGGTTCCTAATTGTATGTAGGCTAGTTAATGCCCATGTTGCTGCTGTATTGAGATGTAAAGCTGTTCCATATGTGGTCACAGAATCCTCTGCGTGTGCGTGCATCCAGTTTTGCTTTCACTTTTGTTCTG
>NC_051229.1:35470598-35490598 GCF_015220715.1 Pygocentrus nattereri
ATGTTTTCGAACAAGTGGGCACATTCTGGCTTTAACGGCTGCTACTTCACAGCCAGTTAAAACAGCCGTCAGACGTATGGCCCTACAGTGCTCGTGGTAAAAATACGAGTTGGCATGGCAGCTTTAAGAGGACTGCTGCCTCCAAAGCTGCTCCCTGGACGGCACTGATCACACACACACACACACACACACACACACACACACACACACACACACACACAGGCAAAGCAGTGGGTGAGTCCACATATACAGTGCTGTGCATAAGTCAGAGACCACCCTTCATTTATTTATACCTCACCATCATTTAACATTTTTAGATCATGAGAAGCAAAAAGTGCAACCAGCATCTTAGACTGAACTTTGGACATGTGGAACGATATCTCTGCAGAATTCTTTGAAAAACTGAAAAGTGAGTCTCCTGAAAAAAAATCAAGCTGTATTAACGGCAAAGGAAAATTTTTCTTTACCTCTAAGTCTAAACACTGGTCTCTGACTTTTGCAGAGTACTGTGTTTTTTTTTGTTTTCTCACACTTGCCCACAAGTGTTTGAAAGACAAATACAGATGTTGTTGTCCACTTTTGGCATTTAGGGCAACTATTACATGAAAATGGGCCAGTGCAAATGCTTTTTTGTAAGACCTGTAATTTACATTACATGTGCCCTGGCTATTTTAGCCTAGCATGTGTAATGTACTGTGCAAAAGTCAAGAAAATTGTTTACAACTATAGAGCACCCTCCACAATTATTGGAACCCCTTGGTAAGATGTGTTCTTCTTCTTCATGGGAGGAGCTTTATTTTGTATCTGGTGAACCATTTTTGGGTAGCTTTGGCCACATGTTTAGGGTCATTATCTTGCTGAAAGACCCAGTGACGACCCCTCTTCAGCTTTCGGCCAGAGGCCACCAGATTTTGATTTAAAATGTCCTGGTATTGCAAAGAGTTCATGATGCCATGCGCCCTAACAAAGTTACCGGGGCCTTTGGAAGAGAAACAGGCCGACAGCATCACCGTTCCTCCCCCATACTTCACAGTGGGCATGAAGTGCTTTTCCGCATACTCATCTTTTGTGTTATGCCGGACCCACTTAGAGTGTTTGTTGCCAAAAATCTCTATCTTGGTCTCATCTGACCAAAGTACGCGGTCCCAGTTGAAGTCGAACTCCAGACGTTTATGTTTATGATTGTAAGTGAGATGCTTTTTCTGTGCATGCCTCTCAAACAGCTTGTTGTAGATAGCGCCTGATGGTTGTTATGGAGACTTTGTGACCCCACGATGGTACTCTATGATGCAATTCTCTAACAGTGATCATTGAAGAACTTTTTACTTCTCTTACGTCCTCCTCACTGTGCGTGGTGGCAAGAAAAACTTGCATCCTCGTTCAGTCGTTTGCCACTGTTCCAGTTGTTTTAAACTTCTTGATAATTCGTCTGACTGTAGATGCGGGCAGGTGTAGGCGAGTGGCTATTTTCTTGTAGCCATTGCCTGACTTATGAAGGTCGACACACATCTGCCTTACTTGAATGTTGTGTTCTCTTGTCTTTCCCATGTTGAAGAGTGGATAAGAGAAATAGGCCTCTGTGTCATGTCATATTTATACCCCAGGGAAACAGGAAGAAGTGATGAATTAGTAATTAAAGGTTCCTAGATCCTCTGATCAACTTTATAAACTACAGTAGAAATGACAGAAATGCTTCAATTACATTTATTTTCTGTGAATTGTTAGGGGTGCCAATAATTGTTAGGGGTGCCAATAAAAGTTAGTTAATCAGACAGCTAACGTTAGCTGCAGTAACGTTGGCTGTTGTTACTGGTGTAAAGAAAGTCAAACAAAATTAAAGCATGATAAACTGAAAGTTAATAATATTGTGTCAGCACTTCTTCCTGTTTTTCAGAGCGTTGCTGCTCCACAGATTTAGCAGAGCATGTTCCTAATAAATAGACACATGTTTAGCTCTGTCTCCTCATTATTTACCACCATCACTGTAATACTGTGCCTGATGAGTTTTTGTCAACATTAACACATGTAGGGGGGATGGTGGAAATAAAAATTGCTGTTAGAAAAACCCTCACAAGTCAAAGCACCATTTTCAGTGTAGATAAATGTAGCGTCATTATGCTGCTTATAGTGAACTGTGCTGCCCATCACTGCATAAAACAATAGAAACAGAAAAGGCTGAAGTTAAGACACTCTGGGGTTCATCTTAAAGTTAAGAAAATATTTAGGATATTTTGACAACTTAGGTTGTTTCTGTAATACCCTTTTCTTATCTGGAGATAACTGTGGTTATATAATGGCTTCTGTCCTAACTTCAGTCTTAAGTTTCCATGACAACAAAGCAGATCTCAGACTTTTCTGCAGCATAGCCCCTGGACCTCAAACCCCTCCGTACAGTCCACTGTTGTCATTCATCTCTATGTGTTGTGAATCAGGCTGGAGCAAAAAGAAAACGGTTTGGGAAACACTGATTTACACAAAAGAGACTTTTGCTAATAGCTCCTCCTTGTGGGTGAACTTCAGACTGCTAAACACGCACGAGCTCCATGTGAAGTTGCATGCATGTATTTACATCCTCATCTAAACTGAGAAAATTCATTTATAAGCTTAGAATTTTTCTCAAGGGCCATGATATTGTGGTTTATTATTGACTTATTAATACAGGTTAATATTCCATCATTTTGACAGTGAAAGGGAATAAAACATTTCATGGATATGTTATTTAATATTATTTACCAGGCTGTTTAAAGTTTAAATAGTCCTCTCTAGTTCTCTGCCAGTTTTCTTTCCCAACACAGCAGCTATTGCCTTTGAAGCATTGTCGGGTTACTCGTCAATCATTGTCGTCTAATTACGTCACCCTTACAGACAGGTCTGTTTCTGACTTCTCGCTGCATTTCAGCTTCTATAAGGGTTTGATTCTATCCACAGCACACCTGATTTAATTTAATGAAGGATTGATTAGACTAACTTGTGTTGGATGGTAACTGTGAACATTGGGCTTTCATCAAATCATGTTGGTTACATGCCCAGGTAAATGACTTGCTCTCAGATGATGAAGACTTTTGCACACTACTATATGCACCATTAGTGATAACCCATAATTAAAATTTAAGTTAAGGACAGTAGTTGCTACAGCTTGACTCCAGACGTACCATGTTGCTCAAGAGCTAAAAATGGGGGAGGGAAGTAGAACAAGAGGAGCATGAGAGGCAGAGAGGCGAAGTGTGGAGCTGTCCAATCTACCCTGTCCCGAAAAGAAAAGTTGGCAAAGCAGCCACTGCGAGTGGACTGGTCCCTATAAAATGTTAAAATGTGGTGGTTCTCTCTCTCTCTCTCTCTCTCTCTCTCTCTCTCTCTCTCTCTCTCTCTCTCTCTCTCTCTCTGTAGGGAAAAGGGGGGAGGGAGGGAGAAATAAATGACAGCCTCAGACACTGGTCTGCCAGCCCCTCTGGCAGAGTCATTACTCCCTGGGCCATTAAATCAGTACCTTCACAGGCAAGGCAAACATGAGAGAGTACGAAGGAGAAAGAGGGAAGCTTTAAGGACTAGAGGGTTATAGTTACTGGGCAAGGAGAAGACCTGAGGGTTAAGATTAGTGGAAGAAAATGGAGCAAACAACAGGACATCGAATACTAGCATCTTGAATCTGAATTTAAATAAAGTCAATATTTAGAGAGAAACATTACAATAATTATGCTGGAAATGTATTATTGCATAGAGAGATAAAGGATAACTTTATTGCAAAAACAAGAATGGTTCTATTATTTGTGTTGTGTTATTCTTAATATAAAAGTAGGTTGTAGGCAAACAACTTGTGGACATCAAGGTGGTTTGCAAATTCAAAAGATGCTTTGGGCTCCTGAAATGTGGTTGTGGCCAGGAGACCATGCATAATTGTTCTTTCTCTCTCTGGATGATTCTCTCTCTCCCTTCATCACTCAGCTCATGTGTAGCTAATGCGGGTGACTGTTAGCGGTCATAACAGATTTGCCAGTTTGTGTTCTCCTCCAAGAGTGTTGCGCTCCAGTGATGTTGCATTAGTGACCTTTTAAAACAGATGTGATGGTGGGCTCTGTGTGTGTCGGAGGAAGAACATAGTAACCTCATGAGACTTGACTAGCACGTGGAATCGGCCATGAATAAATTGAGGGGCACATACATGACACACACCTTACTTTAGAAAATGGGTCTCCATTTCAGCTGTCTTCAGTTACGTGTCTAGATGTGTTGCACTTACTCTGTGAAATTGATGTAGGGGGAATTGAGTTGATTCCGTTTGCAACAGACAGCAGAGAAAGACTTCATAGACAGACAGCTGTCATCTCAGCTTTGTATGTGTTCAGCTCAGAAGTCACCCAGGTGTTAGAGATTTAATAATGCAACCCCATTTCCAAAAAAGTTGAGACACTGTGAAAAATGTAAATAAAAACAAAATGCAATGATGTGCACATAAATTTAACTATATTTAACATTGTCTGTTTCAGAGACAACACATCAAATGTTGAAACTGAGGAATTGTTTTTTTTGTTTTTTTTTTGCATTGTGTTTTTGAAAATTATATGCCCATTTTGAATTTGATGCTAGCAACATGTTTCAAAAAAGTTGGGAAGCTGGCTACAAAAGGCTGGTAAAGTTTTGCATTGCTTAAAAAAACACCTGGTGGTTAATTGGCAGCAGGTCAGTAACATGATTGGGTATAAAGGAGCATCTCAGAGAGGCCGAGTCTTTCAGAAGTAAAGATAAGGAGGGGTTCACCACTCTGAAAGACTGCACAAGCAAATAGAGCAACAATTCAAGAATAGCGTTTCTCAGTATAAAATAGCAAATAACTTTTGCTTTTCATCAGCTACAGTATATAATAACATTAAAAGATTCAGAGAATCAAGGCTGACAAACCAGTATTTGCTGGCTATGATTTTTGGGCCCTCAGGCAGCACTGTATTAAAAACAGACATGTTTCTATAGTGGAACTCACTGCATGGACTTTGAAACACTTCTGAAAACCACTGTGAAAACAGTTTGTCGCTGCATCCACAAATGCAAGATAAAACTCTTAAATGCAAAGAAGAAACCAAATATAAACAGGGTCCAGAAATGCTGCCATCTTCTCTGGGCTGAAGCTAATTTAAAATGGACTGGGGGGATGTGGAACAGTGTCCTGTGGTCCGACAAATCAACATTTGACTTTCTTTTTGGACATCATGGACACTGTGTCCTCCAGGCTAAAAAACAATCAGCTTGTTATCAGTGCACAGTTCAAAAGCCAGTATTCATTTATATTCAAGTAACAGTCATTATTTTATTCTCTTTAATTAGCCAAGTTTTCTTTTGCTCATTTGGAAAGTAACCATTATAAGAAGTTTCTTATAGGGCTTAAAAATACCTGGATCTACTGTGTATAAGGGCTGAACTATTACACCTTCAACTAGTCTTTAATGTTTTAATGTACTTTATATGATTGACTGAAATTAGGTAAAACTATGTTTCTCTAAGTTTCTTAACACTGTAGGTAAAAGAGAAGTCTAAAGGTGCAAAAGGAGACAGCTTGGCTGCTTGAACTGCCTGTGTGGACATGTAATTGAAAAGCTGCCAATTAATATCTGGGCAAAGACAGCCAATGATTTTTCATTGTGATAAAGGGCTACGTTAATTTGCACTCTTCTTTCATCTGAGACATAGATGGGAGAGATTTCACTTTTCACCACAAAGTAACAAATTACAAATGGCCTGTGGTTGCAGAAAAGTTACCTTTCAGGGTTAGCACATACCTTTGGTATTGCTTTCCATTTTGTGTGGTGTTGCTTTGATTTAACTTGATGCTCTTTGGCTTTAAAATTGTGCTGTTTCCATGACTTTCCTCTCCTTTCCCTTAAAGACCCCTGCAACACCCCCACTAAAATCACTGTACAGCAGAGGCTGCCAGCTGAAAGTTCATTACTGCACTACTGAGTGTCAGGGGAGGGAGGAAGAAGAGGAAGACATGCTGCATGTCAACGCTTAACTTCTCCCTCAGGCTTAGACCACTCAATCTTAACTCCACATGGGTAGTAACGGTTCCTGTCTTGGCTTTGAGTAATTTATTGCTTGCTTCTCCAAATGGCATAATTTGCTTGAAACGCTTTGCACGCATAGAAAAGTAATGAGCTTGTAATGTTTGTCTCTTGGGGTCGGTGTGGCTGTGAGTAGGACATTCGGATTTTGAACATGCAGCTTACCATCCAGTCTATATGAACTGCCAACCACAGAACACGCCCAAGTACCACGCCGCAACTCTTGAGGCTATGGGCTGGACACCATCAGAGACAGTGTTTAATAGCCCAGCACTTAGTATTGAGCTATATTAGACCCAGAGCACAAATCCATCATTAAAAACCTCTGAGCTGATACCAAACATGATGGAAGTTTTTTTTCTCATTAAATCTGTACACGTAGAAAGTAAATTGAGCTTAGTGTTCATCTGTGTGCTATTTGTGCACTGCAGCACAGAACTTTCAATCAGGCCTTTAGCTAGCAGCAGTAGTCTTTCTCTGTTTCCTCCTTTGGACTAAACAGAGAAAAGCTCAAAACGAAAGTCACAGATTCCAACATTTCACAGTTCTATAGTATATGATAAAGAGAAGATGCATATAAAAAGACAATAATTTATGTTTTATAAAATTTCATAGCTGTTCATATATCCCAAGAATCTGACCGATCCTTAAAATAAGTTACAAAGAACCATGATGGTACACAATTAATCAGGAACTGGATGAGATGGTATTATGTCGCTACTGTCGGAAAACAAAATTTCACCCAAAATGGCTTGGAAAAAAGTCTGGTTCCATTGACTTACACTAAAAGTCAAGAAGGTTTTTCCTTCTGTTTTATAGTTATCATTTTGGAGATACAAGGTTTTCTCCCAACAACAGTGATTAAGCTATTAGTGTTTATGGTTGGCAAGTTAGCTAGCTTGCTTGCAGCCAGTTCAGACAGTTTTCTCATTTTTCACCACCGTTCAAATGCTGAAAAGTTGAAAAGTCACTGCTGATTGGCTTACTGCACCATAATGACAGATTTTTTTCCAGAGCCAGGTTTATATCTCTTTGCTTACTTATGCCAAAACTCAAGCCCATCCAATAGTAAGAGAGTTTATAGACGTTCTATTAGATAACCCTCACATCTGGCTTAAGTTACCCAGCTTGCTGTTTTGTGAAATAGCCCCCTGCTATATGACCATGCAGACGTTTGACTGGCCAGAAATGAACAATTAAAACTCAACATTTTTATTTCATTCAGAGGAGCTTCTGTGCTACTCTATTCTATTTAAACTCTCTGACCTTGACTATATTAACCCTCCTGAGCTTGTATAGTTTTTGGCCTGCTTATTAATGGAGTTTGCTAAAAAATCCCACCAAATTAAGCCAATACAGCTAATGTCAGTTACACCCCACCCAAACCCTCAGCCCTGACCCCTGATCTTTGACCCTGTGGTTTAATTTTTCACCTCTCTCCTGGTCCTCCAGGGGCCTCCCTTAATTTACCCTTCACCCCTAACAGAGAGGCGAGCAGGAGGCCAGCCTGCTCTCGTATTGTTTTTGGAAAGTGGACCTGTTCAGTATTACACATGCTTAATAACGGCCTTTAGTTTGTATTCTGTGGTGTGGCTGCTCTGTGTAAGCCTGCACTATTAGGATAAATTGTATGTCCTGCTCTGTTTCAGTTCCACCTTATTGAATGTTTGCGTTTGCCTTGCCATCACTTAGTGCTATTCCTGGCCACGCTGTGATTTGTTCAGCGCTGCCAGTTGTTGATCAGTGCTTGTATGCTGCATTATACAGTGCTGTATTCTCCAAACTATGCTAAACTCTCTCTCTCTCTCTCTCTCTCTCTCTCTCTCTCTCTCTCTCTCTCTCTCTCTCTCTCTCTCTCTCTCTCTCTCTCTGTTGGGCTGCATGGCTGGTGCAGTGGTGCTAATTGAATTCTGCTGGCCAACACACAGCTGGGCCCTGTTGATGAGTCCCAGGGGATCAGGGCATGTGCGGATGGTTACCGTGTTGAGGTGGGCTGAGCACACAGCCATGTGAGGATAGTTACCTCTCTCTCTCTTTCGCTCCGTCTTTGTCTCCTCTTCTTTCCAGAGCTCCTATAGTGCCTATCCAAAGTAGTGGGTATAGTGACTGCACAGCAAATTACACATTACATATCATTGCTGTCTGAACAGAATCTTGCTTTTACCCTGAATTGGGCCTCATTTAAAAAGCAGTACAGGTTGTGGGCAGGCAGTGTGAGTGGATGGAGCTAATCTGCTTTAAGATGCATAGGTGGATATATGTTAATATGCAGGTTTCATGACATCACAAAAACTGTAAATTCATTTTCCATTAAATGTCCTTTTAAGATTAAGATTAAGTGACCCTTATTAGTCCCACAATGGGGAAATTTCACCTCCGCATTTAACCCATCCGTGCAGTGAAACACCACATACACACTAGGGAAGACACACACTAGGGGGCAGTGAGCACACTTGTCCAGAGTGGTGGGCAGCCCTATCCACAGCACCCGGGTAGCAGTTGGGGGTTAGGTGTCTTGCTCAAGAGCACCTCAGTCATGTCCTGCCAGCTCAGGGGATCAAACCAGCGACCTTCCGGTCATATGGCTGGTTCCCTAACCTCCAGCCCATGACTGGAATGGATGGGAAAGAGCTTTAACAGTGTTTACATACCATCATCATCATGATAGTTTTAGATTTAAGGCCTTTTTAATTTTAAGTGGACAGTGTTATAAAATGTATTTTATGTAATTTATTTTAAAGAATTTTAGAGGTTTAATCATCAGGGCATTTTGATGCAATGCAAAGCCAAGCTTGCGCTTTCAAACAGCAGCAACATGCTGTGGAAATGAGTTGTGTTTTTATCCTTCATATTTCAGCATCATGAAAAAAAGCAGAAAGATTTAACAGAAAATGAAACAGAAGCCTAAACTAAATATACAACTAAAAATGTATTATTATGTCCACGCTTTGCCTTTATGACAGCCTCCATTCTTCAGTAATCACAATCACATTCAGTGATGTTGAGGTCTGGACTATGGGGTGGTCAGTCCATTGTTCAGCTTCTTTGTTTGATGTGTCCGTCTCCTTTTCTCAGTGAGGTTCTTCTTGATCAGCTACACGTCCTTTCAGACCCACAGCGCTGAGTGGTCTTCTCACAGTGGAAGGATGGACAGAAACACCTGTGGATGTTTTCAGATCTGAAGCAGCTTGATTTTCTCCTCTCTCTCAGAGATGGAAGCTGTTTATATGATGGGGCAGTTTTGGTGTCTACCAGCTCTTCCAGGTGGTTGTTAGAAGCATTTTCTTTGTAGCTTTTAATAATTTTTTAACTTTTTTGAAGTTTTGAAAATGTATGTTTTTTCACTTATTTTCCTTTGACTTTCTCCTTCCTTATGCAAGTGGATTATCTTTTTATCTAATGTCCAGATAAATATCTAAAGATATTAGGTATATAAAGAGTGTGTACAAAATGTGGTTGGGATAGTTTTATTTAGTCCTCCAAATGAAGAATGTGATTGTTTGATGGAGCATCTTGATGGAGTTCAGGTCAAGTTAAGGATGAGGTAGAATACAAGCCTTGAGTTTCGTAAAAAGGGCAAGTTGCCCTATTGCTTGAAGCGCACACATGCATTCACACACGCACACACCCTGCTCCTGAGTTATTGTAGCACTGTGCATGAACCTCAGAATGCCCTCGCTGGAGTGGACGTGCTGCCAAAACAAAGAGAGTGGAGGAGGGAAAGGAGGGGTTAAACGAAAGGTTCTGGTCAAAGACAATGAACTACGACTCCACTTCTTACAAGGCTAATCTATTTTATGACACAGTTACTTTGGCAGCATTTATAATTATAGTAATAACCGCTCCGTATCTCGCTGCTAAGCCAAGAGACATTGAGGTAGCAGAGCTGCAGGACTCGAGGAGGTACTGGAGATTCCTAATGGATCCAAAATGCATTCACATCATTGAGGAATGCCCGAGAGAGGAGTCTGTGATATAATATCTTATCATCTAAGGATAGATATTTATGACATCTACGGTTGGCTGCGATTTTATGAGACTTACGGTGCGCGTGTCTGCGGGGCTTCACTCTCTGTCTCGCTCGCTCTCTCTCTCTCTCTGTAAGATATTGGATAGACAGATAGAAGGAGAAAGCGTGTCAGTGAATCTCTCTGCGATTAAGGCAGCTCAGACAGCGCGGTGCCATGGGACGTTTCAGAGCAGGTTTTTTTATGGGCCGGCGTGCTCGTTGCGTTTGATAGCGTGTAATTTAACGCAGTGGGTCAGGCTTTATTATAAAGCTCGGTACATTAGATGCACATCTCGCTCTGCAGAACAGCTGACGTTTACCCTACCTAAACCCCTTAACTGTTTTTTCTTTTTTCATATTAGTTTAGGCCAAGGTTGTTTTTCTTCTCAACACAATCACAGACACACACACATATAGCTCACTCCAAGTTGGACATGCACTGCTCATTTTTCTAAGAATTAAAGTTAAATTGTCTTGAAGGTATTTTACTGGTCGCTCATGTAGAAGTAGGGAGGGATGGACAGTGTGGTGATAGGTTATCACTAGGTTAGTGTGCTTTCCTGAGTAGATCATGAGTATCATTAGTACTTCTAGGATTGGAAGAAAGACTGAATTAGTTCAAATTAGCTCAAAAAAGTAAATAGAACTGTTTTAAAAAGCAATTAAGTATTCAGATTATAGATATTAACAATATTGTTATGATCTATTTAAACTAAACCAAAAGCATTAATCGAGATAGTCATAAGCTAAATATTGAGAAATCATTTTTTATAAGGTACTTTCTATTGAGAAGTGTCTGTCCCAAAACCTAACCCCTAAATTTGCAACAAACGTATACTTTTTTCCATATATACTTTATTTGTTTTAATGTTGTTTTTAAAAAATCGTTGATTTTTAAAAAAAAAAAAAGTTTTGAAAAATTTGAATTAGAATTTAGTTTTAGTTTTAGTACTTTTTTTAAATAAAAAACTTAATTTAAAAAAAATCCTGTCCACATGTTGTCATGGCAATACTCAAACACAGAGTTTTAGTCTGTAGGTGGAGCATATTTTAGCCATGCCCCTGCATTTTGGAGGAGGAAGTGAGACTGCATCCGTGTCCTTCATGCCCACGTGGTGAGCAGCTATATCCCATTGTTTTAAAGTAAATGTTTCCCAGAGTCTGAGATTCAGTATTAATGATGCAATTTATCACTATGTAAACACAGATTTTCTGCAGTTACTGAACTTTTTTGTGATTTAATTAAAAATATGATGATTTTATGTGTTCAGCAGTTCAAATCTGTGTTTGCTAGTCATGCACTGGCTGCGTTTTTAAATTCTGTTCAAAATGATCCAAAATTGTCACTACCATTATGGTCACTTCTGACACATTTGGTAAAGTTTTAGTAGTATGTAAGTATGGGGCACTCAAAATAAAAGAATTTTAGTCTAAAGTCCAAGTAGGTTAACAAGTGTTTTTAGTGTTTTTAGTTTGAAAAAAAAACAACTTTAATAGCGTCTGCCAGTGTATAGCAACCCCATTAAACTGCGTAGTAATAAGTACTTTTATTAGTTCAGTTTTCCCCAACTATATATTTGATACACTGAAATGTGTTTTTTTTTTTTTTTTTTGATGCACTGAAAATGTTTCAAAATGGCCAAAAAAAAGCACTTTTGGTGTTTGAAAGAGACAAAACAAACAAGAATAAAGAAAACAAAACAGAAAACAAAGATTAAACAGGCATAAAGGACAAAGGGACAAACCCAAGATTTCAGCCAGTTAACGCAGATGTGTTCAAACAGTTTAAGCAGCAGCAGATCAACAGTGAAATAGTTGGCCTTGTTGGTATTTCCTGGTTTCTATGTGAAATATGAGACAAGTGATTTGTTATCACTGTTCATATTGGGCATCAGGAGGAGTACTACTTTGATTCCATTTGAAAACGCCACATCCTGCTTGATATGCAGAATACAGCAAAACAACAGAAGCAGGAAAGAAAGTTCCTGTGAGCACACAGACACTTTCTGTAGCCTCAGGTTTTGAAATGATTACGAAACAAAAGTACAAAGAAAAACTAAAACATAGTGGATTTCATTGACTTGTTTGCCCAACCACTGTGATCAAGGACGCTGGATTTTGTGTCACGTAGAAACCACCGTACTGTAATAATTTGAATGTTTGTTTTACTAAACTGTTTATTTTTATCGTCAGCTTTTTATCGTCAACCAGTGTCCCACTGGTTTTTATTTATTTATTTATTTATTTATTTTCAGTTTTGGCCAAAATATTCATTTTGTTGTATTACCAATTTAAAAAAATCACTGTAGACTGCAAAAAAAAGAAGAACATGACATGTTTTTTTAAATGTGACACTACTGTTTTGCTATGTTTGAACTTCAGAAAAAACACAGGGTGAGTACAAAAGGATGGAAACAACATGAAACGCTCATATTTTTAGGCCATTTTATCAGAAACATTTAGGTGGACTTTGTAATTTTGCAGTTATAGACTGTAGGCCATCTCTTGCATCCATCGTTCTGGACCACCATAGGACCTGGTGCTCTCTTTGGCACTGATGGAGGTGGTAGAGGAGTGGGTTACAGTGTGTAACTACACTTACAAAGTGTAGCTATGTGGTGTTCCGTGTAATGGAATGTTCCATGTGGTGTTTCTGTTATTTTGGACATCCTCTGTATATATCATGATGCGTATCTTATATTGTGGAAATCGTGATGTTAAATGCATGCTTCATTGTCCGCATTATGACCAGGCGTTTCCAGCCTTCCAAGGCCTGTTTGCAGTCTTTTACAGCCCTTTGATATTTACAAGAATGCCCTAGTGTAATTGCACACTGGAAGAAGGGAGTATTGGCAGGTCTCTTTTTTTGGGATGCCTGTTCGATACAGGAGCTGCAGTTACCTAAATGTCTGGTTTGAATTTGAAGGCCAGTTGTTGCTTCTCTGCAGTGGTTAATGTGATCAGAGTGTGGTACCATTGGCCATCGTGAGTGCTAAAGTTTTATGTATGTGAGCTGAAGGGAATGGAAGACTCTAAGAATGACTGCTGAGACACAGTATGAACTTGATGGCAGACCCTTCAGTGATTCATTGAAACGCATAAAGGCAAAGCGGATCGCTAAAAGCAGAGCCCACACTGATCAGAAATCAGGCTCTCATTTTTTTCTAAAACAGTTCAGAGCAGGGGTCCCCAGCTCTAGTGCTGGAGGGGCCTCAAGGACAGTGTGGTTTGGAGACTTCCCAGCCCAAACACCTAATTCAAGTCAATTCAGGATTCACCAGTATAGGTGGTCAATATGACAATCACTTTAACGATTACTGTTTTTCTACTTTAGTGCTACCAAAGCAGAAAATGGACACATTAGATCATTTTTATAGTATAAAATTTGATCTGCAGCTGGTTTTGGCAAGGTTCTGAAGAAGAGTGCGCCAGCAGGACTACAATTCTGAGCCTGTTGTTGTTCCCAAGTGAGCTTTTTGTTCAGCAGCTATACCTTATCAAACTGAAATTAGCCAGAAACAAACAGAATACAGTTCAGCACACAAGATGCACTGTGAAATCCTTTATAGACTGACTGGAACAAAATTACATTCAGCTTCGTCTGGCAAATATTGGAAAAGCGGAGCTAAACCTGATATTGCGACAGTTTTATGGCGCTGTAAAACTTAAGGGTACTACTTTTTTTGGTGGAAGGAATCATCTTTATCTTCAAAGGGTATTTGGTACAATGTTTGGATCTCTTTGCTTCACTTTTTTCTTTATTTTGCAGAACTGCTGTATAATTGAACATTCGAGGTCATGTGCCATTTGTGAAAGCACACATTTAGGTATGGTCATTAATTCTACATCATTGAATAACTGCATAGATCATGAAAAGAGAGATTTAGATCTTTTATAGAGAGGGTGTTAACCACAAACAGAGTAACTGCATGAACTACATAGTACCACTTAGCTGATGGTGGTATCAGATAAGTGGTACCCTCCCCCCACCTCGATTCAGAAGTGGTTTAGTAAATATTATTAGGTACACGTTGCTAGTAAAGTGTTGGACCCTCTTTTGCCTTCAGAACTGCCTTAATTCTTTGTGACATACTTTCAACAAGGTGTTGGAAACGTTCCACAGAGATTTTGGTTGGTTATTCGAGTTCCTGCTGTCTTTCTATCATCTGGAACCAGTCTGCCCATTCTCCTCTGACCTCTCACATCAACAAGGCATTTTCGTCCACACAACTGACCGCTCCCTGGATATTTCCTCTTTTTCGGACCGTTCTCTGTAAACCCTAGAGATGGTTGTGTGTGAAAATCCCAGTAGATCAGCAGTTTCTGAAATACTCAGACCAGCCCGTCTGGCACCAACAACCACGCCACATTCAAAGCCCCTTAAATCCCCTTTCTTCCCCGTTCTGATGCTCGGTCTGCACTTCAGCAACTTGTCTTGACCACCTCTACATGCCTAAATGCATTGAGTTGCGGAAATGTGATTGGCTGATTTGTGTTAACAAGCAATTGAAGCAATTGTACCTAATAAAGTGGCCGGTGAGTGTAGTTTCCACATTGTTGCAAACGTCATTAAAACATGTATCATGACAACATTTTAAACATTCACCTTTTTGCCACATTTGCCCAACCTTGCCCAGTTAACAGGTTTACTAAGTGTCTTTGAGCAGAGAGCTGTGCTGGACCCTCACCCTCCAGGACCTGAATCGGACACCCCTGGTTTAGAGAAACTGCATCGTAAACCAATTAGATTGGATTATATTTGTTTCTTCTAGTGGACACAGATGTGTGAGGCCATCAAGGTACCTCTTAAGCAGACCTCATCCCAGCCTGAGGGCCCCCTGCCCAGGCCCCCAGGCCAGAGCCAGACCCATTTGCCCAACCCCCACTCTGGGGCAGCCCCCCTACTTAACCAACCCACAGCCCAGAGCTGGACCCCAGCACTCAGGGGTCAGCGCAAAGCGACATTTACAAGCTCTTCTAATTTACTGAGAGATTGATGGGGAGGACCCCCTTCTCCCATTTACTGCCACCGCCTGCCTCAGGCTCCAACTTCTAGTTACTTAGAGTTTCTCTCTTATCTTTCTCCTTTTCTTTTTCTCTGTCACAAACTCATACCTTCTTTACTTCTCTCTCTCTATTTCTCTCTCATTCCTTTTCTGTCTCTTACTCTCTCTGTCTCTTACTTTCTCTAGCAATTTTGATCTCGTTTTCTGTATCTATCTTTTTCTCTATCTTTCTTTGTATCTTCCCTTCTCTTTCCATCTCTTTTTTCAACTACTTTCTATTTCTACCTCTCTCTACTCCTTCCTCTGTCACTCTCTTTACCTTTCTACCCTTCACTCTCTTTCTCTCTGACAAGTTCTCTCTCTCTTCCTCTGCCCCTCTTACTTTCTCTACCTTTCTGTCTTACTGTATTTCTGCCTCTCTTCTCTCTCTTTCCACCTCTTTCCATCCGTTCTCTCTCGCTCTTTATTTTTGTTTGCCACTCTTGTCCTGTCTCTATACCCCGTCTTTGTCTCTCTTACTGTCTCTTCCCCCGTTCTCTTCCTTTCTCTCTCTCCCTCTCGTGCTGTACTCTCTATGAGGTATTGTGGGTCTGGGCATCTGTAGTATGGTGAGTGGGCCTCCGTGGTTGTGGGATGGGACTGATGGGATGAGAAGTGACAAGGGGACAGTGGTATAAAGAGCAGACAAAGCCCTAAACTCTCAGATTTATGGCTATCTTTAGTCCTGCTGCTCTCTGACTGTAAGACCCCACAGCAGTGCTTTAAGGTGAATGCTTGTCTCTTAACACTGCAAGCAGTGGTTTCTGGCTCAGGAATGACTTCTCCAAAATGTGTGGCGATATTTTTTTGTTCTTTTGCCAAACCCTGTCTCAAGACATAAAACATTTAACAACATCAAAGCCAGGGAATCAAATTTTGCAACTCTGCTGAATAACTGTGACTGATGAATACTGATGACTCAAGATAATCTATGAGGCCAGACGTTTGTGGACACTTCCTACTAATTAGGAGGTTCGGCACTTTCAGCGACCCCCATTGTTTTGTGCTTAATGGGCCTTGTTCACTCTCCGCTCTTAAGAAGAAAATCTTAAAACCTTCTCCTTCTTAAAACCCACTTACGCACTTTACATGGTGATTCACTGTTTTCTTGGGATTTGTTCTTAAGCAAGAACAGGATCTACATTCGCTCAAACACAAAGGTGAGAACAGTTCTGTGGGGAAGAACACGTCATGAAAATGACAGACTTTTTCTTAGAACATTTATTAAGAACAAATCAAGAACAAAAACATAGGGAGATATTGGTGAATGAAGCCCATTGTTCTGTGATGTTCAGTTGTTTGAGTTTTATGAAGAGCACCACAATGTAAATAAGCTTTAGATCTTTATTGTGTTTGAATCATTGATTGTCAGTCAATCAACAGGTGCATAAAATCAGGCATACAGCCATGAAGTTTCAAAAAATCACTTTGAAAACCACTGGCACTAGAATGAGCTTGTTGACTTTCAGTGTTATAGAATGCCACCTTTCCAACAAGTCAGTTTGTCAATTTCTGCCTTACTAGAGCAACTATAGTCTTGTTAATGTGAAGTGGTAATTAGTAGAAGCAACAGCAGCTCAGCTCTGGAGCTGAAGGGCACACAAGCTCAGAACTATGTGCTAAAATCATTAAAACCCATGGCAAACTCCTTCTGGAAGCGACGTGAGTACAAGAATTGTGTATTGAGAGCTTAACGGTTAGGATCATTATGTGCAATGCCAAGCACTGGTGGTACAGCACTCCCATTGGAATCTGGAACAGTGAAAACACATTCTGGTAAATGGCCAAAAAAGGATACCTGCAGTTTGGTGGAGGAGGAATCATGGTCAGGTTTGGGACCCATAGTTCCCAAGGGACATCTTAATGTTACAGCATACAGTGAACTTCTAGAGACTTCTAGTGCTTCCAATTTTGTGGGAAACAGAAAGGCCCATTCCTATTTTAGCATGCAATGCCTTGTGCATGAAGCAAGGTCCGTAACTGAGTTTGGTGTGAAGGAGCTTGATTGACCTGAACAGAACCCTGACCTCAACCCCATCAAACAACTTTAGAATGATACCAACAAGGAGCCAGGCCTTATCAGTGGCTAACCATTACTAATGCTGTTGTGGCAGATTAGTGGATGAATCTGTCTTGTTCTGCTTAGTACACCTGTGCAAAAGAAGAATGCTCCTTCTGACACGTCTGAATATCATTGCTCTTGTAACGAAACCAAAGTTTCCTGTCAATTGGCGCAATAGTAATGGCCGATGATTACATTACAATTTTTTTCCTTCTCCTATAAAGTTCTCATTTCAGCAATACAAAGTTTTGTTACAGATTGCTACGGCAACATATAAATGTCAAACTAATGCATTTGGTCATTTAATAAATACTTCACATATGGTTGTAACTCACAGGCATATTATGTAGCTTCACATTTCCCTTCTTGGTGCTCTTAAGACCCTTTTAAGCAGTTATAAAAGAAGTGTCATTGATTTACTATTCAGACATACGGTTCTTGTTCGTGACACTCTTGCTGTGTTTTTCAGAGCTTGTGGAAGACACTGTGTAATGTGGGGATGCAGTGTACATTTACACACTTACTGACTTGTGCAGACAAAGACCAAACAGTTTATTACAGAAGAGGGTCAGTCAACTTTGGAGAGGGTGCCGCATAAAAGGTTTGTCCGGTCATTAAAATCCTGGAGAAAATGTGGCATATAGAAATTTGGTTTTCCAGGCCTAGAAAAGTAATGGAAAATAATAAGTGCTAAAAATTTTTCCCCCATGCACTTCCTTATTTCATCACATGTAAAGCACTGAAGAGTCTAGAACACAAAAAGCACAGAGACCAGAGACTAATGTATCTGCACATGGACCAGCTTTACTAACATGTTGTTGGTATGAATTTCAGCTTGCTAAGGTGTAACATTTAGGACATGTGGGCTGTGTACGAAATTTTGACATTTGGAAACGCACTGCTGCTGGTTCTTACACTGAGACCTGACTGACTGGCTTATTCTCTGTGAGTCAAGCTAGGTTTATACTGACATATTGTAAGTATGTCAGAAATGATGCAATCATGGCGCCTGAAATGCACCCCCAGCCTATTAAACACGTCAGTGCAGGCTTTGTCACAACAGTGTTTTGTCGGTTTTATGAGCAAAAACAGCGGACCACGTATTGTTGGGCAATGAGAGATACACTGAATATATTTTAGCATTCTGAAACTCATAATTACGTAATAATTAATAAAATATAGTCATTTCAAAATAAAACCTACCATGATGATGTGTGTGTATGTATGTATGTATGTATGTATGTGTGTGTGTGTGTGTATATATGTGTATACACAGTGGGGGGAAAAAAGTATTCAGTCAGTAACCAATTGTGCAAGTTCCCCCACTTAAAAAGATGAGAGAGGCCTGTAATTGACATCATAGGTAGACCTCAACTATGAGAGACAAAATGAAGAAAAAAAAATCACAAAATCACATTGTCTGATTTTTAAAGAATTTATTTGCAAATAATGTTGGAAAATAAGTATTTGGTCACCTCAAACAAACAAGATTTCTGGCTGTCACAGACCTGTAACTTCTTCTTTAAGAGGCTCCTTTGTCCTCCACTCATTATCTGTATTAATGGCACCTGTTTGACCTTGTTATCTGTATAAAAGACACCTGTCCACAGCCTCAAACCGTCAGACTCCAAACTTAACCATGCCCAAGACCAAAGAGCTGTCACCAGAAACAAGATTGCAGACCTGCACCAGGCTGGGAAGACTGAATCTGCAATAGGCAAGCAGCTTGGTGTGAAGAAATCTACTGTGGGAGCAATAATCAGAAAATGGAAGACCTACAAGACCACTGCTAATCTCCCTCGATCAGGGGCTCCACACAAGATCTCAGCCCATGGGGTCAAAATGATCACAAGAACGGTGAGCAGAAATCCCAGAACCACACGGGGGGACCTAGTGAATGACCTGCAGAAAGCTGGGATACCTATGATGTCAATTAGAGGCCTCTCTCATCTTTCTAAGTGGGGGAACTTGCACAATTGGTTACTGACTAAATACTTTTTTTCCCCACTGTGTATATTTGCAAAAGTTTTCGCTCATCTGCTTGAATGACATTCCATTCTTGATCCATAATCCATAGGGTTTAATATGATGTCGGCCCACCCTTTGCAGCTATAACAGCTTCAATTCTTCTGGGAAGGCTTTGCACAAGGTTTAGGAATGTGTTTATGGGAATTTTTGACCGTTCTTCCAGAAGCACATTTGTGAGATCAGACACTGATGTTGGACAAGAAGGCCTGACTCACCGTCTCCGCTCTAATTCATCCCAAAGGTGTTCTGTCGGTTTGAGGTCAGGACTCTGTGCAGACCAGTCTAGTTCTTTCACACCAAACTCGGTCATCCATGTCTTTATGGACCTTGCTTTGTGCACTGGTTGCGCAGTCATTTTGGAACAGGAAGGGGTCATCCCCAAACTGTTCCCACAAAGTTGGGAGCATGAAATTGTCCAAAATATCTTGGTGCTGAAGCATTAAGGTTCTGAGCCAAACTCCTGAAAAACAACCCCACACCATAAGCCCCCCCCAAACCAACTTTACAATTGGCACAGTGCAGTCAGACAAGTATCCGCTCTCCTGGCAACCGCCAAACCCAGACTTGTCCATCGGATTGCCAGATGGAGAAGCGTGATTGGTCACTTCAGAGGACACGTCTCCACTGCTCTAGTCCAGTGGCGGTGCTTTACACCATTGAATTCGGCATTTTGCATTGCGCTTTGTGATGTAAGGCTTAAGTGCAGCTAAATGCATGCATGAAACTCTCTATGCACTGTTCTTGAGCTAATCTGAAGGCCAGATGAAATTTGGAGGTCTGTAGTTATAGTTCTGCAGAGTCTATGT